>NC_086325.1:4326051-4343551 GCF_036172605.1 Pelobates fuscus | reverse complement strand
TATGGAGCCGTTTTCGGCTACTGTGTCCCTGCAGTCGGTCAAATCTTTAAATACCTGTAACTCCCGAACCCCTGGTCTGATCTGGGTGAAATTTGAATATGTTACTCACCCAGAGCAGACCTACCAGGGGACCCCTCATTTATCCTCGTACCCCCCGTATTTAGGGGTCATTCAGAAACTGGGGAAAACTCGGTTCCCTCTAATTAATTTACCTGCTAATCTAAGGGGAGGAGAGGGAGGGGAGGTGATTGTGAGGTGATTGGTTGTTTTGAGTTACCTCCCTTGCATGGGAAAAAGCCATAAAAGAAATTGTGTGAATAAAGCTGACAGTTGACCTCCAAGCTATGTGTCGTCTAGTTCTTGGAGGGAAGGGATTGTAACCACGCTACCCGTTTGATACCTGTATTGGATTGTTGTTCCTGTCTACCAGCGGAGCTACCTTGGATCGTACCTCTACTCCGCTACAATTGGTGGCAAGCGACGGGATCGTACTACACAGCAAGAGGCATTCAGCAGGAATTAAAAAGGACTGAATGGAAACAGATTATACCCTCTTGAAACGGGACACGCTAAAAGAGTTACTGGAAGCGAGAGGGAGGATAGCAAGCAACAAAACAAAGGCTATCCTAATCGCAGAACTCATGGAAGGAGACAGAGTCGCAGCTGCTGCAGCACCTCCAAGGGAGGGGGAAGAAACTGAGTTTACCAGAGAATATCGGGCCAGGATGGCTCTATTCTCACCAGCCATGGCAGCACAGAAAGCAGACCAGGTGTACAACGATGTACAGGCTCTCTTTATGCAGCGATCAGCGCAGGGGAGCGCAACAGCGGCCCCCACCCCGCCAGCGAAAGCTAAAATACCGTACCAGGTATTCAAAGCATTTAATGATACCGAGGGGGACATTGATGGCTATTTACAGAACTTTGAACTTTTGTGCCAGCTACATGCCATTAGCACTGAAGAACAAGTACGAGTGCTAGCGGGTAACCTATCCGGCCGCGCAGCAGATGCCTACCGAGCTATGCCGGCAGAGGATATCAGGGACTATCAAAAGGTAAAACAAACCTTGCTCGCACGGTATGCCCTTACACCTGAAGCATACCGAACACAGTTCCGGCAATTACCCAAATCAGAAAAAGACTCACATACAGAATTTGCGCACCGCCTACAACGGGCCGCTGACGGGTGGCTTGAGGCAGCCAAAGCCGTCACGGCCCAAGAGATCAAGCAATTGATGATGCTGGAGCAGTTTTACCGACGTTTGTCTCCACAGTTACAGATCTGGGTAAGAGAACGTAAGCCCCGTACTCTGCATGAGGCCGCTCAACTAGCCGATGAGCATCTGGACTCCCGGCGGGAACAGCATTTCTCCAGTAGAGTGCAATCTACGCCAGCTGTTCCCCAGCTTACCCCAGTAAATCCGCCCCGACCAGGGGGGACCTACCAGTCCCAAACCCCCCGGTACAACAACCGGGCATCGGTCCGGTGCCATGCATGTAACCAGCTGGGTCACATGCAACGAGACTGTCCCCAAAACCGGGCCAGACCAGCCTGGAACCCTCAACGACCACCAACCACCCCCCGAGCCGCGGTACACTGCTATCAGGGCAGGCCCTGGGCTCAACCTTCCACCTCTACCCAAATAGAAGAACCCTTGGGCACCCTCCATGAGGTAAACCCGGTCCAGGCGGCCTCAGACAACCGCCAGGGCCATCGACAAGTGGTCCATGTGGAGGGCAAGCGGCTGGAGGGGTTAAGAGATTCCGGGGCCACCATCACTCTGGTACGGAACCATTTAGTGGCTCCGAACCATCTCACTGGGGATTGCATTGCAGTTCGAGTGGCAGGGGGAGCTATCTACAAGGTACCCACTGCTAAACTACATTTGGACTGGGGAGCGGGGGCCGGACAAATTGAAGTGGGGATGATGCAGGATCTACCTGCCGATGTGATTTTGGGGAACGATTTGGGGGAGCTAACTTCCGCTTTTGTTACCCGGCCTCCTCCACAGGAAGCTTACCCGGTCGTCACCCGCCAACAGGCTCGCACCACGGCACCCCACCTTGACTCTGAGGCTCAGGTAAGCACAAACCCCCCTGATCACACTGTATTACCCTGGGCTGCCCCATTAGAATTTGGTAGCGAGGTCGCCCTGGACCCGTCCCTACAGGTTTACAAGGACAGGATAGATAAAGACCAGACTGGCAGAGAGGGGGAGAGATATGCTTGGGATAAGGGGTTACTATACCGGTATGCCGAAAAGGTAGTAGCCGGATCCATTCCTGTACCCATTAAACAGTTAATTGTGCCTCGAAAGTATCGACGAGAGTTAATGCGAATCGCCCACGACATTCCCATGTCCGGACACCTAGGGATCAGCCGAACCAAACATCGGCTGTTACAGAATTTCTTCTGGCCAGGGATATCACAGGATATTAAGCAGTACTGTAATACCTGTGATACCTGTCAGAGAGTAGGAAAGCGGGGGGACCGATACAAGGCCAAACTACACACCCTGCCCATTATTGAAGAACCCTTTAGCCGGGTAGCGGTAGACATTATCGGACCACTGAGACAAAAAAGCCCGTCCGGTAAGAAATACATATTGACCATGGTAGACTATGCCACTAGATACCCCGAAGCAGTAGCCCTGACGAATGTACACGCAGAGACCATAGTAGACGCCCTCATGCGTATATTTACCCGTATGGGGATCCCCCGGGAGATCATTTCAGATCAGGGTACCCAATTCACGGCTGAGGTCACGCAACAGCTGTGGAAAGTATGCGGAGTCCGAGCTATCCTTAATTCCCCATACCACCCCCAGTCCAATGGCCTCTGCGAACGGTTTAACGGGACCTTAAAACAAATGATCCGCACGTTCGTAGCCACTCAGAAGAACTGGGAGCGGTTCTTACCCCATCTCCTGTTCGCCTACCGAGAGGTGCCCCAAGAGTCCACTGGGTTCTCTCCCTTCGAACTGTTGTTCGGAAGGAGGGTAAGGGGTCCCCTAGACCTAATAAGGGAACACTGGGAGGGGGGAACGACCATTGACGGCACCCCTATCGTACCCTATGTGTTGGAGTTTCGGAACCGCCTGGAGGAATTGACCCGGGCTGTGCGCAACAACCTCCAGGCGGCCCAGACGCGCCAGCGCCAATGGTATGATAAGGGAGCCAGGGACCGCAGCTTTCAGGTCGGCCAGAAAGTACTAGTCCTGCGCCCCGTCCCTACTGACAAGCTGCAGGCTTCCTGGCGGGGCCCATTCAAGGTGGTAGAGCAGGTCTGCGATACCACCTATATAATCGGCCCCTGCGCCGGGACCGGGGACAGACGCATGTTCCATGTGAACATGCTGAAGCCCTACCACGAGCGCACAGAGGAAGTATCCGCCATCTGCGCCTCGGCTGCAGAGGACACAGATAACCTACCCCTCCCTGACATGCTGGCCCGAGGAACGCTACAAGAGGACCTCGCAGCCGTACAGCTAGGAGACCGCTTGAATCCCCAAGAAAAAGCTCAGGCCCAAAGTTTAATTAGGGAAAAAGGAGCCACTTTTTCCAACCTCCCGGGGTATACCCCGTTAGCTACCCATCGGGTAGAAACCCTAGACCCGATCCCACTCCGTCAACCGCCCTACCGCATTCCCGAAGCAGTGAGGGGGAACATGTACAAGGAATTGAAGGAAATGTTGCAGTTAGGGGTAATTGAGCATTCCGATAGCCCCTGGGCATCCCCCGTAGTACTCGTGCCGAAGCGGGATGGAACTACCCGCTTCTGTGTAGATTACCGGAGGCTCAATGATAAAACCATATCCGATGCCTATCCCATGCCCCGGATAGACGAGCTATTAGACAAAATGGCTAGGGGGAAATACTTAACCACCATTGATCTGTGTAAAGGGTATTGGCAAATTCCTCTAGCCGAGGACGCCATTCCCAAGTCGGCCTTCGTCACCCCATTTGGCCTGTACCAATTCCGGGTCATGCCATTTGGGATGAAGAACGCCCCGGCCACCTTCCAGAGGATGGTGGACCGACTATTGGACGGGTTTCAGGAGTACGCTTGCGCCTATCTAGACGACATAGCCATCTTCAGTTATTCCTGGGCCGATCATCTAGACCATATCGGAGCAGTACTAGACCGCATCCGGGAAGCCGGACTGACCCTCAAGCCCAGTAAATGCCATATAGGGATGGCCGAGGTCCAATACCTCGGACACCGAGTAGGCAGCGGCCACCAAAAACCCGAACCAGCCAAAATAGAGGCCGTAGCTAAATGGCCAACCCCCCGCACTAAAACCCAGGTACTAGCCTTTTTAGGGACGGCAGGATATTACCGAAAGTTTGTACCTAACTACAGCGCCCTAGCCAAGCCCCTTACCGACTTGACCCGCAAGAACCTTCCCAAATTAGTAGTATGGGCCCCAGAGTGTGAACAGGCCTTCCAACTCCTAAAAAATGCCCTTGTTAATGCCCCTGTGTTGGCTGCTCCCGATCCGACTAAACGCTTTCTCGTCCATACAGACGCTTCAATGTTCGGATTGGGAGCAGTACTGAGCCAGATCGGAGCCGATGGCGGTGAACACCCCGTAGCTTACCTCAGCCGAAAGCTTTTACCCAGAGAAGTAAGCTACGCCGCCATCGAAAAGGAATGCCTTGCCGTGGTGTGGGCCCTCAAGAAACTACAGCCCTATTTGTATGGACAAACCTTTTCCCTGCTCACAGATCACAACCCGTTGGTCTGGCTGAACCGGGTGTCCGGAGACAATGCCAGACTGCTGCGCTGGAGCTTAGCGCTTCAGCCCTTTGATTTCAATATTCAATATCGCCCGGGGAAGCTCAATGGAAATGCTGACGGGTTATCCCGACAAACGGAACTAGACAAGTGATCTGTGGGTACTCCTCCAGACATCCCCAAGCCGATCCGTTGGGATCAGACTGTGTATGCTGGCTTGGTTCTGGGGGAGCATTGTGGCAGAAGCAGCCACCAGAAACTCATATTTACATTGTTATTTGTCCCTAAACCTATATGTCCATGCATCTTATATATGGTACCAGCATGTTAAGGAAGAATAAATGTGCACCTACCGTTATTGGGTCCGTGGGTGGCCGCCGTTCGCCTAATCTCCACGTGGCGGCGGCCATCTTAACTGCCGAACAGCGGTGTTTGGTCGTCGAGCGTCTGGAACTAAAATCGGACGCTCGACTACCCAGACACCGCTCAGACCTCCAGGATCCCCAGATCGTATGATCCAAACTGCCGAACGGCCCGCCGTTCGGTAGTTTGTATTCTCCAGTTTAGGGGATTCATCCGAACCAAAGATTGGGGTCGGATGGCTGAGCTATTCGGCACTTTCTAGGCAGTGAAGTAGACCGACTACAGGGCCAGAATCTATGGAGCCGTTTTCGGCTACTGTGTCCCTGCAGTCGGTCAAATCTTTAAATACCTGTAACTCCCGAACCCCTGGTCTGATCTGGGTGAAATTTGAATATGTTACTCACCCAGAGCAGACCTACCAGGGGACCCCTCATTTATCCTCGTACCCCCCGTATTTAGGGGTCATTCAGAAACTGGGGAAAACTCGGTTCCCTCTAATTAATTTACCTGCTAATCTAAGGGGAGGAGAGGGAGGGGAGGTGATTGTGAGGTGATTGGTTGTTTTGAGTTACCTCCCTTGCATGGGAAAAAGCCATAAAAGAAATTGTGTGAATAAAGCTGACAGTTGACCTCCAAGCTATGTGTCGTCTAGTTCTTGGAGGGAAGGGATTGTAACCACGCTACCCGTTTGATACCTGTATTGGATTGTTGTTCCTGTCTACCAGCGGAGCTACCTTGGATCGTACCTCTACTCCGCTACACTATATATACACAGTGTGTGTGTGTGTAACAGATACTCAGTATCACTATATATACACAGTGTGTGTAACAGATACTCAGTATCACTATATATACACAGTGTGTGTGTGTAACAGATACTCAGTATCACTATATATACACAGTGTGTGTGTGTAACAGATACTCAGTATCACTATATATACACAGTGTGTGTAACAGATACTCAGTATCACTATATATACACAGTGTGTGTGTGTGTGTAACAGATACTCAGTATCACTATATATACACAGTGTGTGTGTGTAACAGATACTCAGTATCACTATATATACACAGTGTGTGTGTAACAGATACTCAGTATCACTATATATACACAGTGTGTGTGTGTGTAACAGATACTCAGTATCACTATATATACACAGTGTGTGTGTGTAACAGATACTCAGTATCACTATATATACACAGTGTGTGTGTGTGTGTGTAACAGATACTCAGTATCACTATATATACACAGTGTGTGTAACAGATACTCAGTATCACTATATATACACAGTGTGTGTAACAGATACTCAGTATCACTATATATACACAGTGTGTGTGTAACAGATACTCAGTATCACTATATATACACAGTGTGTGTGTGTAACAGATACTCAGTATCACTATATATACACAGTGTGTGTAACAGATACTCAGAATCACTATATACACAGTATGTGTGTGTAACAGATACTCAGTATCACTATATATACACAGTGTGTGTGTAACAGATACTCAGTATCACTATATATACACAGTGTGTGTGTGTGTAACAGATACTCAGATCACTATATATACACAGTGTGTGTAACAGATACTCAGTATCACTATATATACACAGTGTGTGTGTAACAGATACTCAGTATCACTATATATACACAGTGTGTGTGTGTAACAGATACTCAGTATCACTATATATACACAGTGTGTGTAACAGATACTCAGTATCACTATATATACACAGTGTGTGTGTGTGTGTGTAACAGATACTCAGTATCACTATATATACACAGTGTGTGTGTGTGTGTGTAACAGATACTCAGTATCACTATATATACACAGTGTGTGTTTAACAGATACTCAGTATCACTATATATACACAGTGTGTGTGTAACAGATACTCAGTATCACTATATATACACAGTGTGTGTGTGTAACAGATACTCAGTATCACTATATATACACAGTGTGTGTGTGTAACAGATACTCAGTATCACTATATATACACAGTGTGTGTGTGTGTAACAGATACTCAGTATCACTATATATACACAGTGTGTGTAACAGATACTCAGTATCACTATATATACACAGTGTGTGTGTAACAGATACTCAGTATCACTATATATACACAGTGTGTGTGTGTAACAGATACTCAGAATCACTATATACACAGTGTGTGTGTGTAACAGATACTCAGTATCACTATATATACACAGTGTGTGTGTAACAGATACTCAGTATCACTATATATACACAGTGTGTGTGTGTGTAACAGATACTCAGTATCACTATATATACACAGTGTGTGTGTGTAACAGATACTCAGTATCACTATATATACACAGTGTGTGTGTGTAACAGATACTCAGTATCACTATATATACACAGTGTGTGTGTGTGTAACAGATACTCGGTATCACTATATATACACAGTGTGTGTGTAACAGATACTCAGTATCACTATATATACACTGTGTGTGTGTGTAACAGATACTCAGTATAACTATATATACACAGTGTGTGTGTGTGTAACAGATACTCAGTATCACTATATATACACAGTGTGTGTGTGTGTAACAGATACTCGGTATCACTATATATACACTGTGTGTGTGTAACAGATACTCAGTATCACTATATATACACTGTGTGTGTGTAACAGATACTCAGTATCACTATATATACACAGTGTGTGTGTAACAGATACTCAGTATCACTATATATACACTGTGTGTGTGTAACAGATACTCAGTATCACTATATATACACAGTGTGTGTGTAACAGATACTCAGTATCACTATATATACAGTGTGTGTGTGTAACAGATACTCAGTATCACTATATATACACAGTGTGTGTGTAACAGATACTCAGTATCACTATATATACACAGTGTGTGTGTAACAGATACTCAGTATCACTATATATACACTGTGTGTGTGTGTAACAGATACTCAGTATCACTATATATACACAGTGTGCGTAACAGATACTCAGTATCACTATATATACACTGTGTGTGTGTGTAACAGATACTCAGTATCACTATATATACACTGTGTGTGTGTGTAACAGATACTCAGTATCACTATATATACACTGTGTGTGTGTGTAACATACAGGGCCGGATTAACATAGGGGCCGATGGAGCTGCAGCTCCAGGCCCAGGCCCATGGAATAGGCCCATTTAAAAAAAAAAAAAAAATAACAATTTTTTTTTTTTTTTTTTACACACACTACTCTTAGGTTTACCACCTGACTGTTTTTTTACTGGCACAGCCAGTATTTGAGGCTGCCTGGCCGTGCTGGTATTGCAGTAATACCGGCAATACAAATACAGGTAATTTTCTCAGAATAAATGGAGATTACTCTGCAATATCAGCACCGGCCAGTAGGGGTCACTGTGTGTGGAGAGAGGCAGGGATAGGAAGTTACAGCATATCCCTGCCTCTCTCTACTACTCACTGATCCATGGTCCAGGCAGCAGCTTTACAGCACTGGTAAGTGAGGATTGGGGGGAAAGGCAGCAGGAACACATGGGGAAACTGAGAAACATGGGGACACTGAGACATTAGGGGACATGTGGGGACACAGACACTAGGGGACACTGATACACTAGGACTCAGACACTGGGAGACCTGGGAACACTGAGGCACTTGGGGACACTGGAAAACATGGGGACACTGAGACCCTAGGGGACACATGGGGACACTGAGACACTAGGGGACACTGAGACACTAGGACACATGGGGACACAGACACTGGGAGACCTGGGGACACTGAGACACTTGAGGACACTGAGACACTTGAGGACACTGAGACACTTGAGGACACTGAGACACTTGAGGACACTGGAAAACATGGGGACACTAGGACACATGGGGATGCTGAGACACATGGGGATGCTGTGAGACATAGTGACATTGGGAGACATTGGGACACGGATACACTGTGTTCCCATGTCCCCCATCCAGTGTCCCTATTGTCTCAGTGTCCCCAAGTCTCCCAGTGTCTGTGTCCCATGTCTCTCAGTGTGCCTAGTGTCCCTATATGTCCCAGCGTCCCCCTGTCTATGTCCCCATGTCTCCCCAAGTGTCTGTCTCCCAGCCAGTGTCCCCTAGTCTCCCAGTGTTTGTGTTCCCATGTCTTAGTGTCCCCAAATGTTTCAGTGTCCCCATGTCTCCCAGTGTCTGTGTCCCTAGTGTCTGAGTGTCCCCGTTTCTCCCAGTTTCCCTAAATATCTGTGTCCCCATGTCTCTCAGTGTCCCCATGTCTCTCAGTGTCCCCAGTATCCTAGTGACATGGGGACACACTGAGACATTGGGACACTGGGAGAAATGGGGACACAGACACTGGGAGACTAGGGGACTGGGCAACATGGGGACACTGACACTGTGATACATAGAGACACTGAAACACTGGGTGACTTGCGAGACTGAGACACTGGGAGACAGGGAGACACTGGGAGTAATCCATCTATACAGCAGAATCAAACTGGGAGTAGTTTGTTGGTGATTTTACTGGATTTTCTCTGATGTCACTCCTTGTGATTTACATCATGTGATGTCACGCATAACTAATTAATTATACAAATGATTAAGGCTGGTATTTTTTTCCAAGAAAGGTGGCAACCTTAACTACTCTTCACATACTCTTGCTTAAAGGAACACTATAGGGTCAGGAACACAATCCTGTATTTCTGACCCTATGGCTGACATTAAAATTAGTTTAGGTAATGCAACACTGTGGCATGTCCCCTTTCTTCTACACTCACTACATACACCTTCTCTCTGTCTCAGACTAAATACCAGGAACTTCTGCCTGCTAGTAAGAAGGTAAGGAGACAAGTGGACCAGCGAGTGCTAGGAGACAGTCCTTAGAAAGCATGGAGTGAGCGCATCATTAGACACATTTATGTCAAGCTCAAGGTGCTGCCTGCATAGTATGCCCTTAGTTGGACAGCCTGCAGGATTGTCAGGCAGCCTGACATGAATTCATGCCAGACTGACCTTCCAATTCTTTGGACAAACATGCCCCCTTTTTGGGCATGTTCACCACATTTGGCAGGTCTTGTCACGTGATTCGCGCCAGTGGCACACCCTTTTACCCCACCCATTGACTTCCTGCTTCACTGGACACTGCTGTTAGGGGTTATGGATTTACTTGAAAGATGAAAGCATAAATTAGAGAGAAATTAGCATAGAGTATGTGTTTGTTTCCCTCCAGCACCATCTCCATCAGATACATGACGCTTGGGAGGTATGACTGTTTTAGTGTTTTTGGTTGATAAGATTACGTAATTAGGCCCATCATAATTGTCAGCACCAGGCCCACTGTGCTCTTAATCCGGCCCTGGTAACAGATACTCAGTATCACTATATATACACAGTGTGTGTGTGTGTAACAGATACTCAGTATCACTATATATACACAGTGTGTGTAACAGATACTCAGTATCACTATATATACACAGTGTGTGTGTGTGTGTAACAGATACTCAGTATCACTATATATACACAGTGTGTGTGTGTAACAGATACTCAGTATCACTATATATACACAGTGTGTGTGTAACAGATACTCAGTATCACTATATATACACAGTGTGTGTGTAACAGATACTCAGTATCACTATATATACACAGTGTGTGTGTGTAACAGATACTCAGTATCACTATATATACACTGTGTGTGTGTAACAGATACTCAGTATCACTATATATACACAGTGTGTGTGTGTAACAGATACTCAGAATCACTATATATACACAGTGTGTGTGTAACAGATACTCAGTATCACTATATATACACAGTGTGTGTAACAGATACTCAGTATCACTATATATACACAGTGTGTGTGTGTGTAACAGATACTCAGTATCACTATATATACACAGTGTGTGTGTGTGTGTAACAGATACTCAGTATCACTATATATACACAGTGTGTGTGTGTGTAACAGATACTCTGTATCACTATATATACACAGTGTGTGTGTGTAACAGATACTCAGTATCACTATATATACACAGTGTGTGTAACAGATACTCAGTATCACTATATATACACAGTGTGTGTAACAGATACTCAGTATCACTATATATACACAGTGTGTGTGTAACAGATACTCAGTATCACTATATATACACAGTGTGTGTGTGTAACAGATACTCAGTATCACTATATATACACAGTGTGTGTGTGTGTAACAGATACTCAGTATCACTATATATACACAGTGTGTGTGTGTGTGTAACAGATACTCAGTATCACTATATATACACAGTGTGTGTGTGTAACAGATACTCAGTATCACTATATATACACAGTGTGTGTAACAGATACTCAGTATCACTATATACACAGTGTGTGTAACAGATACTCAGTATCACTATATATACACAGTGTGTGTAACAGATACTCAGTATCACTATATATACACAGTGTGTGTAACAGATACTCAGTATCACTATATATACACAGTGTGTGTGTGTGTGTAACAGATACTCAGTATCACTATATATACACAGTGTGTTTGTGTGTAACAGATACTCAGTATCACTATATATACACAGTGTGTGTGTGTGTAACAGATACTCAGTATCACTATATATACACAGTGTGTGTGTAACAGATACTCAGTATCACTATATATACACAGTGTGTGTGTAACAGATACTCAGTATCACTATATATACACAGTGTGTGTGTAACAGATACTCAGTATCACTATATATACACAGTGTGTGTGTGTGTAACAGATACTCAGTATCACTATATATACACAGTGTGTGTGTGTGTGTAACAGATACTCAGTATCACTAGATATACACAGTGTGTGTGTAACAGATACTCATCATCACTATATATACACAGTGTGTGTGTGTGTGTGTGTGCAACAGATACTCAGTATCACTAGATATACACAGTGTGTGTGTGTAACAGATACTCAGTATCACTATATATACACAGTGTGTGTGTAACAGATACTCAGTATCACTATATATACACAGTGTGTGTGTAACAGATACTCAGGATCACTATATATACACAGTGTGTGTGTGTGTAACAGATACTCAGTATCACTATATATACACAGTGTGTGTGTGTGTGTGTAACAGATACTCAGTATCACTATATATACACAGTGTGTGTGTGTGTAACAGATACTCAGTATCACTATATATACACAGTGTGTGTGTGTGTGTGTAACATATACTCAGTATCACTATATATACACAGTGTGTGTGTGTAACAGATACTCAGTATCACTATATATACACAGTGTGTGTGTGTAACAGATACTCATTATCACTATATATACACAGTGTGTGTGTGTAACAGATACTCAGTATCACTATATATACACAGTGTGTGTGTGTAACAGATACTCAGTATCACTATATATACACAGTGTGTGTGTGTGTAACAGATACTCAGTATCACTATATATACACAGTGTGTGTGTGTGTAACAGATACTCAGTATCACTATATATACACAGTGTGTGTGTGTGTAACAGATACTCAGTATCACTATATATACACAGTGTGTGTGTGTAACAGATACTCAGTATCACTATATATACACAGTGTGTGTGTAACAGATACTCAGTGTAGCGGAGTAGAGGTACGATCCAAGGTAGCTCCGCTGGTAGACAGGAACAGCAATCCAATACAGGTATCAAACGGGTAGCGTGGTTACAATCCCTTCCCTCCAAGAACTAGACGACACATAGCTTGGAGGTCAACTGTCAGCTTTATTCACACAATTTCTTTTATGGCTTTTTCCCATGCAAGGGAGGTAACTCAAAACAACCAATCCCCTCACAATCACCTCCCCTCCCTCTCCTCCCCTTAGATTAGCAGGTAAATTAATTAGAGAGGACCGAGTTTTCCCCAGTTTCTGAATGACCCCTAAATACGGGGGGTACGAGGATAAACGAGGGGTCCCCTGGTAGGTCTGCTCTGGGTGAGTAACATATTCAAATTTCACCCAGATCAGACCAGGGGTTCGGGAGTTACAGGTATGTAAAGATTTGACCGACTGCAGGGACACAGTAGCCGAAAACGGCTCCATAGATTCTGGCCCTGTAGTCGGTCTACTTCACTGCATAGAAAGTGCCGAACAGCTCAGCCATCCGACCCCAATCTTTGGTTCGGATGAATCCCCTAGACTGGGGAATGCAAACTACCGAACGGCGGGCCGTTCGGCAGTTTGGATCATATGATTTGGTGATCCTGGAGGTCTGAGCGGTGTCTGGGTAGTCGAGCGTCCGATTTTAGTTCCAGACGCTCGACGACCAAACACCGCTGTTCGGCAGTTAAGATGGCCGCCGCCACGTGGAGATTAGGCGAACGGCGGCCACCCACGGACCCAATAACGGTATGTGCACATGGATTCTTCTTTAACATGCTGGCATAATATACAAGATACATTGACAGGGACAAATGACATTGTAAATACGGGTTTCTGGTGGCTACTTCTGCCACAATGCTCCCCCAGAACCAAGCCAGCATACACAGTCTGATCCCAACGGATCGGCTTGGGGATGTCTGGAGGAGTACCCACAGATCACTTGTCTAGTTCCGTTTGTCGGGATAACCCGTCAGCATTTCCATTGAGCTTCCCCGGGCGATATTGGATATTGAAATCAAAGGGCTGAAGCGCTAAGCTCCAGCGCAGCAGTCGGGCATTGTCTCCTGACACCCGGTTCAGCCAGACCAACGGGTTGTGATCTGTGAGCAGGGAAAATGTTTGTCCATACAAATAGGGCTGTAGTTTCTTGAGGGCCCACACCACGGCAAGGCATTCCTTTTCGATGGCGGCGTAGCTTACTTCTCTGGGTAAAAGTTTTCGGCTGAGGTAAGCTACGGGGTGTTCACCGCCATCGGCTCCGATCTGGCTCAGTACTGCTCCGATATGGTCTAAATGATCGGCCCAGGAGTAACTAAAGATGGCTATGTCGTCTAGATAGGCGCAAGCGTACTCCTGAAACCCGTCCAATAGTCGGTCCACCATCCTCTGGAAGGTGGCCGGGGCGTTCTTCATCCCAAATGGCATGACCCGGAATTGGTACAGGCCAAATGGGGTGACGAAGGCCGACTTGGGAATGGCGTCCTCGGCTAGAGGAATTTGCCAATATCCTTTACAAAGATCAATGGTGGTTAAGTATTTCCCCCTAGCCATTTTGTCTAATAGCTCGTCTATCCGGGGCATGGGATAGGCATCGGATATGGTTTTATCATTGAGCCTCCGGTAATCTACACAGAAGCGGGTAGTTCCATCCCGCTTCGGCACGAGTACTACGGGGGATGCCCAGGGGCTATCTGAATGCTCAATTACCCCTAACTGCAACATTTCCTTCAGTTCCTTGTACATGTTCCCCCTCACGGCTTCGGGAATGCGGTAGGGCGGTTGACGGAGTGGGACCGGATCTAGGGTTTCTACCCGATGGGTAGCTAACGGGGTATATCCCGGGAGGTTGGAAAAAGTGGCTCCTTTTTCCCTAATTAAACTTTGGGCCTGAGCTTTTTCCTGGGGATTCAAGTGGTCTCCTAGCTGTACGGCTGCGAGATCCTCTTGTAGCGTTTCTCGGGCCAGCATGTCAGGGAGGGGTAGGTTATCTGTGTCCTCTGCAGCCGAGGCGCAGATGGCGGACACTTCCTCTGTGCGCTCGTGGTAGGGCTTCAGCATGTTCACATGGAACATGCGTCGGTCCCCGGTCCCGGCGCAGGGGCCGATTATATAGGTGGTATCGCAGACCTGCTCTACCACCTTGAATGGGCCCCGCCAGGAAGCCTGCAGCTTGTCAGTAGGGACGGGGCGTAAGACTAGTACTTTCTGGCCGACCTGAAAGCTGCGGTCCCTGGCTCCCTTATCATACCAGTGGCGCTGGCGTGTCTGGGCCGCCTGGAGGTTGTTGCGCACAGCTCGGGTCAATTCCTCCAGGCGGTTCCGAAACTCCAACACATAGGGTACGATAGGGGTGCCGTCAATGGTCGTCCCCCCCTCCCAGTGTTCCCTTATTAGGTCTAGGGGTCCCCTTACCCTCCTTCCGAACAACAGTTCGAAGGGAGAGAACCCAGTGGACTCTTGGGGCACCTCTCGGTAGGCGAACAGGAGATGGGGTAAGAACCGCTCCCAGTTCTTCTGAGTGGCTACGAACGTGCGGATCATTTGTTTTAAGGTCCCATTAAACCGTTCGCAGAGGCCATTGGACTGGGGGTGGTATGGGGAATTAAGGATAGCTCGGACCCCGCATACTTTCCAAAGCTGTTGCGTGACCTCGGCCGTGAATTGGGTACCCTGATCTGAAATGATCTCCCGGGGGATCCCCATACGGGTAAAGATACGCATGAGGGCGTCTACTATGGTCTCTGCGTGTACATTCGTTAGGGCTACTGCTTCGGGGTATCTAGTGGCATAATCTACCACGGTCAATATGTATTTCTTACCAGACGGGCTTTTTTGTCTCAGTGGTCCGATAATGTCTACCGCTACTCGGCTAAAGGGTTCTTCAATAATGGGCAGGGTGTGTAGTTTGGCCTTGTATCGGTCCCCCCGCTTTCCCACTCTCTGACAGGTATCGCAAGTATTACAGTACTGCTTAATATCCTGTGATATCCCTGGCCAGAAGAAGTTCTGTAGCAGCCGATGTTTGGTTCGGCTGATCCCTAGGTGTCCGGACATGGGAATGTCGTGGGCGATTCGCATTAACTCTTGTCGATACTTTCGAGGCACAATTAACTGTTTAATGGGTACAGGAATTGACCCGGCTACTACTTTTTCTGCATACCGGTATAATAACCCCTTATCCCAAGCATATCTCTCCCCCTCTCTGCCAGTCTGGTCTTTATCTATCCTGTCCTTGTAAACCTGTAGGGACGGGTCCAGGGCGACCTCGCTACCAAATTCTAATGGGGCAGCCCAGGGTAATACAGTGTGATCAGGGGGGTTTGTGCTTACCTGAGCCTCAGAGTCAAGGTGGGGTGCCGTGGTGCGAGCCTGTTGGCGGGTGACGACCGGGTAAGCTTCCTGTGGAGGAGGCCGGGTAACAAACGCGGAAGTTAGCTCCCCCAAATCGTTCCCCAAAATCACATCGGCAGGTAGGTCCTGCATCATCCCCACTTCAATTTGTCCTGCCCCCGCTCCCCAGTCCAAATGTAGTTTAGCAGTGGGTACCTTGTAGATAGCTCCCCCTGCCACTCGAACTGCAATGCACTCCCCAGTGAGATGGTTCGGGGCCACTAAATGGTTCCGTACCAGAGTGATGGTGGCCCCAGAATCTCTTAACCCCTCCAGCCGCTTGCCCTCCACATGGACCACTTGTCGGTGGCCCTGGCGGTTGTCTGAGGCCGCCTGGACCGGGTTGACCTCATGGAGGGTGCCCAAGGGTTCTGCTATTTGGGTAGAGGTGAAAGGTTGAGCCCAGGGCCTGCCCTGATAGCAGTGTACCGCGGCTCGGGGGGTGGTTGGTGGTCGTTGAGGGGTCCAGGCTGGTCTGGCCCGGTTTTGGGGACAGTCTCGTTGCATGTGACCCAGCTGGTTACATGCATGGCACCGGACAGATGCCCGGTTGTTGTACCGGGGGGTTTGAGACTGGTAGGTCCCCCCTGGTCGGGGCGGATTTACTGGGGTAAGCTGGGGAACAGCTGGCGTAGATTGCACTCTACTGGAGACATGCTGTTCCCGTCGGGAGTCCTGATGCTCATCTGCTAGTTGAGCGGCCTCATGCAGAGTACGGGGCTTACGTTCTCTTACCCAGATCTGTAACTGTGGAGACAAACGTCGGTAGAACTGCTCCAGCATCATCAATTGCTTGATCTCTTGGGCCGTGACGGCTTTGGCTGCCTCAAGCCACCCGTCAGCTGCCCGTTGTAGGCGGTGTGCAAATTCTGCATGTGAGTCTTTTTCTGATTTGGGTAATTCCCGGAACTGTGTTCGGTATGCTTCAGGTGTAAGGGCATACCGTGCGAGCAAGGTTTGTTTTACCTTTTGATAGTCCCTGATATCCTCTGCCGGCATAGCTCGGTAGGCATCTGCTGCGCGGCCGGATAGGTTACCCGCTAGCACTCGTACTTGTTCTTCAGTGCTAATGGCATGTAGCTGGCACAAAAGTTCAAAGTTCTGTAAATAGCCATCAATGTCCCCCTCGGTATCATTAAATGCTTTGAATACCTGGTACGGTATTTTAGCTTTCGCTGGCGGGGTGGGGGCCGCTGTTGCGCTTCCCTGCGCTGATCGCTGCATAAAGAGAGCCTGTACATCGTTGTACACCTGGTCTGCTTTCTGTGCTGCCATGGCTGGTGAGAATAGAGCCATCCTGGCCCTATATTCTCTGGTAAACTCAGTTTCTTCCCCCTCCCTTGGGGGTGCTGCAGCAGCTGCGACTCTGT